>NW_026876030.1:0-18853 GCF_032173495.1 Musca vetustissima
CGGTTAATATTTGGGGGATGAAATGGACCAAATACTGAATTTTTGTCGGTTTTTCTGGTCGCTCCAGAGGCCGCAATTATTGTCCAAACATCTCGAATTTTTACATCGAGAAGGGGATTGGGCCAAAGAATAAGCATGCCTGTTTTGATAAAGATCGATCAATATTTAGGGGGTCAAAGGGACCCTGATCTTTGTGTGAAAAATTAAAAAAAAATATTCTATAGCGTATATATTAACTCCTGAAGGACATATAGCCGAGAAGTTGATAGTATATGCAAGAGGAGTGGTTGGCCAATAAATTGATACCAATTATATTGTCGTATGTACTCGGACTTACGTATTAATATATTATGTAGTAACCCATTACCACACTAGAGGGCGGAAATAGAGCGCTGATCGCTTTGAAATGTTCCATGACGTTCCAGTTATGGTCAAGTACAACGCCTATAATTTTCGGCGATGATCAGATAATAATTTTGGGATGAAGTGGACCGAAAACTTATTTTTTGTGTTTTTTCGAGTCGATCTATAGGCCACATTGAAAGCCGAACATCACAACACAACCCACGCTGAAAGGAATCTGGACAAGTAATTAGAAGTGCTGTACTGAATATTACTAATATTTGTTGACCTCTAGTCGGTCAAGAGGGTAAAAATATCGCGAAATATTGCCCAAGCTCAGAATATAGGACCACACAAAGTTAGATTTTCGTGGAAGTTGTGTAGGGTATCATATGTTCGGCCCCGTCCGACTATACTCACTGGTTTTTGTCTGCTTTGCTGGCCGCACTAGAAGCCACAATTATGACGCAGAGAAAGGAGACAATATTTAGCGGGTCAAACGGACCCAGACTTTTGTATAAAAATTTATTGTTCTACCTACTCGGATGTGGGAGTTTTACTTAAATACTTATAGGTGTCAACGTATTACCATTACCACATTTGAGAGCATACGTTTCTAACTTATGGCTGGGAAAAATTAAATTTTCGATTATGATAATATTTCTGGTATGAAATTGAACCAACACTTTATTTTTGTCTGGTTATCTAGCCCCTGTAGACGTCACCATTACAGGCAGAACATCGCAAATTTTCCATGGTGAAGGCGATCTGATCACCAAATATCAATTGCTGTCATAATTATTAAGGGTCAATATGCATCGGGTAAAATGAACGAAAACTTGTTGGTGTAATACAATTAAACAAGTCTCAGTCGGTGTTGCAGACAGATATGCTTTGCGTATGTCTTCGAATTACACGCAGGTTTTATTTTCGCTGTATATAAGGTACATATTTTTATCTAAGATGTTTCGGATTTAATGTTGATTAAATCGTTTATTCAATTCGCTTCAAATTATTTGTGGTTTTGGTTCGAATCGTATTGTCCAATAGCGTGATATTATTAAATTAATTTATGCACAATTTTGACCATTTTGTCGGGGAGGTACTAGAAGGAGTGGATCGTCATTCCCCTTCTTCTTCTATGGCAATATTGCAATACTCATACATTTTGCCTTTTTTACAATTTAATTTTTGCATTTGTTTCAATGCCATTTGACAGTTTAGCACCACATAACTGAATGCATGGTTCCTCAACTCTTGCTGGCAATATTTGATGTAATATTTCAACTCTTAAATGGTGTGTTATATGCACCATTCATTGTTCGTCCAGTTCAATGCAGTCCTTAAAATGTATGCATCTGCCCTCTGACATCCTTAACTGCATAGCGAGAGCCATACAAATCTACATATGCGTATGAGTATATATGTATGCATATACATATGTGTGATCTCCACTACATGTATAATTTGTAGTTCAAGTGGCCCAAGCCCATAAGAGGGTCAATGAGTTCTTTCATCATCGTTATCATCATCACCATCGTCGTCATCGTCATTGCCACCTCCGCTATTGTTGCTGTTGTTGTTCTGGTGGCTGACGTTCCTCACATTGTTCGTAAAATGTTAACAATATTTTCGTTGTTGTTTCGTCCGTTCGTTTTGTTTTATTTTTTCCTGCTATTTTCCTTGCTGGCATTTTTCACATTTCATATTGTAACCATGGTAGCCCTTCCATCGGAAATTTTTATTTCATTCATTTTCACGGAATATATAAATTGTTCTACAAGGGTCCATTCTTGTGTGTGTGTTTTTTTTTTTTTTATTTTTCTGTTCTGGTTGCATATATTAAACGCTTCTTGAAACGATATAGTGAAAAAATTAAAAAAAAACAACAAGTTTTTCCATAATTTGTTTTGTAACCGGTCAACCAGTGATGATACCAGTAGAGTAGAACGGTGACTTTTACTCTATAATATTTAAATATTTTGTAGCATATTTTTTCACACTATTAAGGGAATATTTATTGATGTGTAAATTAAGTTTCGAACTTAGTGAACGCTTAAATTCAGGACATCTGTATTAGGTTTTTGGGAGGAAATTTTCTTTTAGGCCAGATGAATTACATTTTCAATAGAAAAACCTCAAATCAGTTTAATGGAATTATGTTTCTTATAGAAAAACTTCGGTTCTACACAACTGAATTATCTTATTTATAGGAAAATCTTGAATTCACGCACCTGAATAGGGTGAATTAGGTTTTCTATAGAAATACTTAAATTCAACTTATATACATTTCTTTAACTATAGAAAAACTTCAATTTAGCTTAGCTGAATTAGATTTGCTATGGAAAATTTTTCAATTTAAACCAGCTGAATTAGATTTTCTATCGAAAATGTTTAATTAAACCTAGCTGAATTAAGTTTTCTATAAAACAAAAACTTAAATTTTGCCCAATTAAATTAGGTTTTGTATAGAAAATCTCTAATTTATCCCTCAAAATTAGATTCGGCATAGCACAGCTGAATTAGGTTTTCTACATAAAAACTTTAATTTAACCCAACTAAATTAGGGCTCAAAAAAATCAATTTTACACATAGAATAGAAATACTAATTTTATATTTTCTATAGAAATACTTCAATAAAGGTCTGGTAAATTTGGTTTCCTTAAATTTCGTCCCGCTAAAATAGGGCTTCTACAGAAAAACTTAAATTTCGCCCCGCTAAAAAACCTAAATATCAAATAAGAGCAAATTTGGTTGAGGGATGTGCCCAAAATCCCCGAAATAATAAATTATGTGGGACCTACCCTGAAATGTGAGTCAATGTTTAGATTAGAGATTTTCTACCCATGGAGAATTCATAGCTACCCGACATTTTTTCATGTACGGCATCGATATTCTGTAACACAACGTCAGTTTTTGGATTACCTTCGTATTTGAGCTAGCCACTGATGATTGATCTGCTGTAGCCTGTAATAGGTGATGTGGTTGTCATCTATCGATGCCTAGAAACAACGCCTCGTTGATTTTCGAACATACGACATTACGACAAAAGTTGTAGTTTCTATTAAAATTGTCACTCCAGTTGCAAATTGGATATGTCGGTCCACATTTTAGTATAGGTTCCATGTAACGGCACCTCCCAAATTTCCGTACTTTGAAGGTACGTTTTCCTAAAGAATGAACTGTATTTTGACACTTCGGATTCTTCTGTGCAGAAAATTATCAATATGGATCCATATTTTGTCCCGTCCAATTTGCGGTATTTTGTGGGTTTTAATCGCATTATCCACAATTTCAAACAATTTTGGAGTCGTTTGTCTAGCCGGCTAATACGTACGTCTAGCCGGCTAATACGTCAGTCTGTCTAGCCGGATAATACGTACGATAACTCTCGGATGAAGTAACCGATTTCTTTAAAACTTTGCACGTACGTCTAGCCGACTAATACGTCAGTCTGTCTAGCCGGCTAATACGTACGATAACTCTCGGATAAAACTTTGCACGCGGTTTAATTGAAATTTTGGAGTCAATTTACAAATATTCGTCTGTCCGTCGGTATGTCCGGCTGGTGCACACGATAACTCTCGAGTAACCGATTTCATCCAAACTTTTCAAATTCTAATATTTCTTTCAGACATAGTTCCCGTTAGAAGATGGCGAATATCGATCCAGTCTTTCTGGTACCATCCCCACAAAATGGCCAAAATTTTGCTAACAATTAATTTTATAATCGCATGGACTATCCGATTTGAACCAAATGTAAAACGTATTGTTTTTATCAAGCCTAGAACCTAAATCCAAATGGGATTCATTTGCCACTCCTTCTGGTGCCTCCCCTACAAAGGGTCACAATTTTAATTATTTAAAAATCTAGGTCAATGAAATGCCCGATTTGATTAAAACTGAGCATATTTCTTCCAAACTCAAATTTAGTTCGAAGGTGAGGAAAATCGATCAAGGATTTCTGGTACCTCGCCTACAAAATGTTCAAAATTGTACTGAAAACTCATTTTACTATCACGCGAACAGAGCATTCGATTCAAACAAAACTGTACACAACCTATTATTTCAAACATTCCTGTATAATATTGGGAGATGAAACTTATCGGTCCACTCCTTCTGTACCTTTCACAACGGAACAATATATTTAAACTTTGTGGATCTTATATAAAACGACCGGAATATCTCAATTTCATTCAAACATAGCTTATCGTAATATTCTTACCTAGCCTTGATTGATTTCAAAGATGAGACCCATCAGTCTACCGCCACAATTGGTCATTTGTATTAATTCAATAACAATGGTATGGAATGTTAGAATTGTTAATTCAATATCAAGATAATTTTTGCAAGCCTACAATAAATTCTAAGATGGGTATATAGGGAAACAACGAGATTCAATCCACTGTTTTATGCCGCCCCTTACATTATACCCTACACAAATGTCCTGTGAGGGTATTATAAATTTCTATATCCCCAAGTGTTTGTACTATGGCAAAATAATAAGCATGCCTGTTTTGATAAAGATTGGTCAATGTCGAATAACTGGGTCAAATGGACCCTGACTTTTGTGTGAAAAATGACAAAATTTGTATTCTATAGCGTATATATCTACCCCTGAATGACATAGACCCGAGAAGATGATATTATATCCAAGAGGAGTGGTTGACCTTTAAATTAAGACCAATTATATTGTTGTATGTGCTCGGATGTGGGAGTTACACCTAAATATTTAAAGGTATCTCCGTATTCGTATATTATTTAGTAACCCATTATCACTCTAGAGAGCAGAACTATAGCGATGATCGCTTTGAAATGTTCCATAAGCTTCCAATTATGGTCAAGGACAACGCCTATAATTTTCGGTGATGATCAGATAATAATTTTGGAATGATGTGGACCGAAAACTTAATTTTTTGTGTTATTTTCGAGTCGATATATAGACCACAAATGAAAGCCGAACATCACAACACAACCCACGGTGAAGGGAATTCACGGAATAAACATCCGCAGAAAATGTGAGTTCCGCAGTAGTTGTGTAGGGTATCGTATGGTCGGCCCCGTCCGACTATACTGCTCCGCTTACTGGTTTTACCTATCCTTGATTGATTTCAAAGATGAGACCCATCAGTGTACCGCCACAATTGGTCAACATTTTGAAACTGTATTAATGCAATAACAATGGTATGGAATGTTAGATTTGTTAATCCAATATCAAGATAATTTTGGCAAGCCTACAATAAATTCTAAGATGGGTATATAGGGAAACAACGAGGTTCAAACCCGGGATCCATCGGTTTGTAGTGTGAACCACAATCCACTTTATACCCTACACAAATGTATTATAAATTTCTATGTCCCCAAGTGTTTGTGCCATCGCAAAATAATAGTCATAAACCCACATTTTAGTATACCGATCGGCATATGTTGAATAGCTGAGTCGATCTATAAATAAAATATATAAATCCAGTTTTGATCAAAGAAGACACCTATTATTTTTGGCACTGATCGGTTAATATATAGGCGATGAACCAAACCATTTATTTTTTTCAATTTTTTGGTCGCTCTAGAAGTCACGATAGTCACCCAAACATCACGAAATGTCACACCGAGAACGGCATCTAATAATGAAATAAGCATGGTCTTGTGGATGATAATCGGTCAATATTTACCGGTTAAATATACCCAGGCGTTTTTGTGTAAAAAATTTCAAAATTTGTATTGTATGACCAATTAATATACTCCAGAAAGACATAGACCTGATCTGATCCAATAGGAGTGATTGGCCTTTAAATATACACCAATTATATTGTTGTGTGTACTCGGATGTGGGGGTTATACGCAAATATTTAAAGGTGTCTAAGTGTTATCATATTGTTTAGTATTGCTATTACCCAACTAGAGGACGTAAATTTCACGCTACATAAAGTTCCGGATGTGATTAAGGACGACATATACAGTTCTCGGTGGAGATAGGCTGATATTTAGGGCATGAAATGGGTAAAAACTCAATATTTGTCTGGTTTTCTAGTCGCTCTGGAGATCCCTATTAAGACCCGTATGTTACGAAATTGTACAGATAGAAGGAGATCTGACCAACGAACATACATGGTTCTTTTAATGACAATCGGTAAATATTGACCGATTACCGAATATTACGGACAAAACAGAGATTAGTGTACGAAGTGATACATTTTGCATATTATGACTTCTAAGTTTACTGCAGGAAAACATGACCTGGAACAATTAACAGCATGTGAATGTTGAATGTTTGATCTGATATCAAAATTTATTAATGCATGATGATAGATATGGAGTGTATACTGATATTTGTAAATGAAAATACATGCTCTTATATAGCTCCAGAGAATGTAAATATCAACCACTGAGCGGAGCAGTATAGTCGGACGGGGCCGACCATATGATACCCTACACAACTACCACGAAAAGTAAACTTTCTGCGGTTCTATGTTCTGAGCCTGGGCAATATTTCCAGATATTTTCACACTTTTTACCAATTATATATCTTGAATATTGACCGATCATCATCTAAACAGCCGCTCTAAGTATTTGGTCAAATCCCCTTCACCTTGTAAAATATGTGATGTTCTGCCTCTAGAACGACTAGAAAATCTGACAAAAATTACAGTTTTCGGTTAATTGCACCCCCTGAATGAAATCTCAACTTTACCGCAAACTATAGGCGTCGTCCTTGGCCATAATCGGAACTTCATGTACAATTTCAAAGCGATCAGCGCGACATTTCCGTTCTCTAATGGGGTAATATTAATAATATGCACATAGTCACCTTTACCTAATTACGTATAACTGCCACATCAGAGTACATACAGCCATATAATTGGTACCAATTTGAAGGTCAACAACTCCTCTTGGATATACGATCAACTTTTCGGGTATATGTCCTTCAGGAGCAAGTATATACGCCCCAGAATAAAAATTTTGTAATTTTTCACACAGAAGTCTGGGTCCATTTGACCCGCTAAATATTGACCGATCTTTATCAAAACAGGCATGCTTATTCTTTTGCCCGACCCCCCTCTCCATGTAAAATTTCACGATGTTCGGACCATAACTGCGGCCTCTGGAGCGACCAGAAAAATCGACAAAAATTAAGTATTTGGTCCATTTCATCCCCTAAATATTAACCGATCTTTATCAAAAAACAATAGGGGTCTTCATTGGCCAGAACCCATTCTACGTGCAAAATTTCGTGAAGATTGGTCCATAACTGTGGCCTGTATCGTGTTTACAAATTATAATGGCCAGACGGACGGACGCACACACATGTCTAGATCGACTCAGCTAGTCGAGATATGACGATCGGTATACTTAAAGGTGGGTCTAGGACCAATATTTCAGGGCGTTACAAACTTTTGGAGCTGCACAAAGCTATAATACCCTGACAACATCGTTGTGTAGGGTATAATAAACTTTTCTAAGACTCGGGTTTTAGTTCCGCAGAAAGTTAAATTTAATTTATACTATCATTACTTGAAAATATATTTTTAAAGTTCCAGAAACTCAATGAATATGTATTGTATAGTGGAGGGGTGGTCAGGTCAACATGTTCAGGGGCTTTTTGGTACATGTTAGACAAAGTATATTCGAGACTTGTCCATGGACGAACCCTATTGAAACTTCTGAAAATCGATCCAGATTTTTATATCATTCCCATATATATTAACGTCCGATTTCTTAAATTTTATATAAATGCGTTACTATCAAATTCTTAGAGCACCTCTTGTATATAACTCCAACGTAGTGTAGGGTATCTAAAAATCAGACCTGACCGATATTAGTTCTTTACTTTGTATATGTACTTATTATTAATTAATCATTTATGTTGTAAAATATAATAAAAAACTTCCTTTCAATTATACGATATCCATACAAACACTGTGCACTGCAATTTTGGGCCAATGCAAAACAATAACATTTTCTGCAACCAACAACGGCAAATTGCTTGAAATTTTATTATTGGAAAAAAAAACAGAAAAACAACAACAACAAAAATACAACATTCGGAATTGTTGAAAAGACTTCTTAACTACTTGGTCCTTCAATGTTCTGACTATATTTTTAATGCCTTTTTCCCGAGCTGTTCATAAAAGTTTGCCAATTATTTTACAAAAAAAAAAATGTGAAAGAGAAACAAACGAATCCAACCGATCAGCACACTCACACACACTCTCGCACACACAACATTCGATAAAACAAATTTAACCTTACGAAATGAAATGGGGTGTAATAAATCGTAAAGATGAAAATATTCACCAGAGAAATGGGGGTAATGTATAGTTTCGTATTCTACTTCCTCTTTCATCTCTCCTTACGTCCCCTTCAGTCGCATTTTTTGCATTGCACGTTGATTAACATTTCATTGCACCGAAGAAGAAACAAAAAAACAAAACGTTAACATTCGACAATTCGGCACAAATGTAATTTGTGGCGGCAAGTTAACGGGTCATGTTGATTACGAAGGAAGGGAGAAACATTCGCACAATTAAGATAAATAAGTCGAGCGAACTTCTTTCCCAATTGGGTTAAGGAAATATTTTGGAAATGTTATTTACTTGAAATAAAGGGGTAGAGGAATTTATAGTTGAAAGGGAAGGAATATTTAAAAAAACAATTGTAGAATTTACTGACTCCAAATTTCAAGAAGGACTTTTTCGAGTTTTTTTTGTGTATTGCAAATTTTTCACGGACTAAAAGTATTCGTCTGTTGTGTTGACCGACGCTGAAAAGTTATGGTCGGGCATGAAAATGTTTGGTATTTAATTTGAGATATATTGGGCAACGTTTTAGTACAGCCCCCATATAACCTACCCTCGCTTATTCGGTATTTTGATGTTTTTTGAGCACGTTTTTCAACATAATTGGCTGCTGTTTGGGATTTTCGTTTTATACTGTGTAGCAAATGTTCTTGCCCCCATATAACGCTACCTCCTACGGCACGTTTTTTAATTTTAGATTATCATTGGGGAGAAAATCTCTTTAGTAAAAATTATAAGTATTGGAACCGCGATTCAGGGTAGACTCTACATAACGGTACAACCTATTATTCTGAATTTTGAGGATTTAAAACCCTTTTTTTATTAAAATTGATGGATTTTCGTTTTCGGATGATCAATATCTCCATATACGGTTCCCCTAATTTTCGGTATTTTAGCCCATTTTTCAACCTGAGTGTAGTTTGATATATTGTTTGCTTCTGGCAGCAATTTTAGGTATATGGACTGTCCAGCTCGTGCTGAAGGGTATAAATAGTTCGGACTAGCCAAACTTTACGACTTTTTTTCCTCGTTTTCATGCACATTTTAAACCATATTTTTGACAAAATGTTCACTTTAAAACCAGCAAGGAATGTTCAAAAGCCCGACGGGCCGACTATACGATACCCTTCCCCACTTTGCGTACATACAATAGATGCTTATATGTACAATATCCTTTAGATAGAATAGACATGGGATCTTTAGAGGACCATTGATATGGAATCGGACGAAATTAACTGCGTGAAGTACATAGATATTTGAACTAAATTAAAATAAATTAAAACAAAACAGGCGAATTCATGCCTTAGTCTTCTCTTGCTGTCAACTTTTTAATCGCGAAATACAAACCAGAACAGGATAAAAACTCAAAATATTTTTCAATAAAACGTAATGATAGTAATGTGGTTCGAAATAAAATTATTTCTTGTTTATTTATTCTTCAAACAATATATTTGACAGTCAATGAAGACTTCGAATTCGCCTCCTTGTTAACCTTATGAATATACCTTGCGTATACCAATCTGCAATTTATGAAAAAATTAATGTCTACCATCGAGCAAAATATATAAATGATCGTATTTGAGTTACGCTGGCATCCACTATTTGGTATGCTGCAACACAGTGCGCTATTATTCTAGGTTCGATTTAGTACGTTGCGCATTAATTCGCACTAAGCGGACAAACTTTGTTTATTTGTTACATAATTTTGATGAAATCGGGTGAAAATATATATGAAAGCTATATATAAACCTGAAATGTCATTAATCCAATACGCTATGCAATATTTCATTTAAAGCGAACAGACATAGTCTCCATCGGAAAATATTGACAGTATATAGAATTACTTTCTGAGTCGATTATGCCTGTCCGTCCGTAAGTTGGTGTTGAATTGTGAACAAAGTACAGGTCACATTTATTATTACATTATTACATTATATTTCTTGCTATTTCCACGAAATTTGGCATAGCGTACTGAATTGAGTCTGGAATGATATGTTCTAAGTTTCGTAAAAATTGATCCAGATTTAGATATAGCTCCCATATATATTTTCGTCCGATTTTATGTAAATGGTGTACCAAAGCCCCTATATTTCCTTCTATTTGCATGAAATTTTGCATAGCGTTCTGAACTGAGCCAAGAATGGTGTGTGCTAAGTCTCCTTAAAATCGGTTTATATTTAGATATAGCTCCCATATAAATTTTCGTTCGAATGGTGCACCAAAGTCCCAAAAATAATTCGATTGATACAAAACGTACTTAAGTTAATATAAATTAATCTCTGGGATGTTTCGTTTAAATCGGTTCAGATTTATATATAGATCCCATATATATTTGTGTCCGATTTTAGGTAAATGATTCGAAAAGGCTACGTCTGTTAGGATACATACGTAGAATATACCAAAAGGGTTAACGGGTATCATATAGTTGACCCAGTCCGACTATACTACTTTTCTTACTTTGTTTTTTATTCACCACACTTTGGTACAGGGTATTACGTATTTGTGCATATGTTTGTAACAGGCAAAAATAATCGAGATAGACCCATGGCTCCTTTTGAGAATATGCATAGAATCAATTTCTGAGTCGATTTATGCATGTCCGTCTGTTCGTATGTTGGTGTTATATTGTAAACAAAGTACAGGTCGCATTTATGATCCGAATTGGATGAAATTTGTCAAAGCTTATTTGTTTGGCCCAAGGACGAATCCTATTGAAATTGGGAAAAATTGGTTCAGATTTAGATATAGCTCCCATATATATTTTAATCCGATTTTATGTAAATGGTGCACCATAGTCCCTATATATCTTTCGATTTCCACGAAATTTGACACAGCGTAATGAATAAGGTCTAGAATGATGTGTGCAAAGTTTCTTGAAAATCGGTTCAGATTTAGATATAGCTCCCGTATATAGCTTCGCCCGATTTTAGGTAAAAGTCCGATTTTAGGTAAAAGTACTCTAAAGTCCCAGACAATCTTTTGATTTGCACGAAATTTGGCACACCGCAATGAATAAGGTCTAGAATGATGTCTGCCAAGTTTCGTGAAAATCGGTTCAGATTTAGATATAGCTCCCATATATATCTTCGTCCGATTTAAGGTAAATTTTGTACCAAAGTCCCTGGAAATATTTTCATTTGCACGAATTTAGGTATAGCGTACTGAATTAAATCTAGAATGATGTGTGCAAAATTTCGTGAAAATCGGTTCAATCGGTTCCCATATGCATTTTCATCCGATCTTAAATAATTGGTGCACCAAAGTCTCTGAAAATCATTCGATTTTCACGAAATTTTTCATAGTGTATTGAATTAGGGTTAGAATAACGTGTGCTATGTTTCGTGAACATCGGTTCAGATTTAGATATAGCTCCCATATATATTTTCGTCCGATTTTATGTAATTGGTGCACCAAAGTCCCTATATACCTTTCGATTTGCACGAATTTTTGTGTAGGTACTTAATTAAGTCTAAAATGATGTTGCTAAGCTTCGTAAAAGATCCATAGCTAGGCCGATTGACACAACGTACTGAAGTAATGCAAATTTATCTCTGACAAGTTTCTCTGAAATCGGTTCAGATATAGATATATAACAACAACGCGTCGTATGTTAGAATACATATGTAAAATATATCCAAAGGGTTAACGGGTATAATATAGTTGGCCCAGTCCGACTTTACTACTTTTCTTACTTTTTTTTAAATCGGCCCTATTAGGCAAATATCAAGCTAAAATATTCATTGGATTTAACCTATTTCATACGATAGCTATACTGATCCAGAATAGCACGTTAGAATTTGGAGTCGATTGCATAAATACACTGTTTCGAGAAAATTTAAGAGCACTCCTGTTTTTGTTGCCACCTGCGGAAATTTTACAATAACATTCTTGAAAAGTAATATTAAATAAAAAATAACTTTTCGCTGTTTCAATTACTTCATAGACTGTTGATACGCCCGGAGTTTCAGCACGTTTTTCTGCAATCAAGATCTTCTATATTTTCTGATCCGGTTTGAGGTCGAAAATAGACAATTTTTTTTAAATTCATATTAAGACCAGTGAGCAGAGCAGTATAGTCGGACGGTGTCGATACCCTACACAATTTACAAGAAAATCTAACTTTCTGTGGTACTTCGCGATATATAGGGTATAAATACTAGTGTACACCAGATCCAGGCATGTATTCTTTCGAATGCTATTTTGATTTTTTCGAAGCATGAGAAATAAAAAGAAAATGATACGTCATATATATGTTATCTGCGCCTATTCCTGCCAATAACAATAGGTTCTTTCTACCTCAATTTGATTTATGCTCTCCACCATAACATTCCGTTTCTGCATTTTAAAAATCGAGCTCAAATTTTGTCCCGCAAAGGGCTAATTTCATTATTATACCCAACACAACTATGTTGTCAGGGTATTATAGCTTTGTGCAGCCCCAAAAGTTTGTAACGCCGCGAAATATTGGTCCTAGACCCACCTTTATGTATACCGATCGTCATATCTCGACTATCTGAGTCGATCTAGACATGTGTGTCCGTCCGTCCATTATAATTTGTAAACACGATACAAGCCACAGTTATGGACCAATCTTCACGAAATTTTGCATGTAGGATGGGTTCTGGCTAATGAAGACCCCTATTGTTTGGAAAGATCGGTTAATATTTAGGGGATGAAATGGACCAAATACTAAATTTTTGTCTGTTTTTCTGGTCGCTCCAGAGGCCGCAATAATGGCCCGAACATCGTGAAATTTTGCATGGAGAAGGGGATCGGGCCAAAGAATAAGCATGCCGGGTTTCATAAAGATCGGTCAATATTTAGCGGTTCAAATGGATCCTGACTTTTGTGTGAAAAATTAAAAAATTTTTATTCTGGGGCATATATAATTGCTCCTGAAGGACATATGCCCGAGAAGTTGATAATATATCCACAAGGAGTGGTTGACCTTTAAATTGATACCATTTATATTGTCGTATGTACTCGGATGTGGGAGTTACACTTAAGTATTTACAGGTGCTTACGTATTCAGATATTATTTGGAAACACATTACCACATTAGAGGGCGGAATTTTCCCTGAGGATCCAAGTATGGTCAAGGACAACATCACAACACAACCCAGGGTGAAGGGTGCAAATATCACGAAATATTACCCAGGCTCGGAATAAAAATCCGAGCCTGGGTAATAAGGTAGTTGTGTAGGGTATCATATGGTCGGCCCCGTCCAACTATACTGCTCCGCTCACTGGTTTTTAAACATATTATTCTAAATTTAAGCAACTTTAAAAATCCTACACCACATCCTGACGGTCTAAGGTAAGTTATATGACAAGAAATAACACAAACAAAGACCAGCATTTTTGTTTTCTTTACACAATTTGAATTGTATGAACTTCCACGAGTAATGTTTCATTTTTTGTTTTTCATTTGTCCACTCCAAAGGCTATAGCCTTAACAAACGTATTTGTTAAATGCAAAAGCTACCCATTGTGTAGCTGAACTGAAAAAAAATGCAACACAAAAACTCTCCAAGAATTTTAACAAAGGGAAGCCAGCAATAGTTAAAAAACATAGCGAACGAACGAACGGACAAATGGAATAATTTCAGTGCTTTTTGTTCACATTTTTCCGATACCTTACAAACGAAATAACAATCGTGGCGAAAAAAACATGTTTTACTTTTTTTTGTGGAGGGTAAAAAACAAATACAAATTTTGCTACGGATATGGCCTTGGTAAAGTTCCGCCGTTTCTTTGAACATTTTGCCAGCGTTTTTTGTTTTTCAATGTATCCTGTGAGACAAGTAGAGATTGACGTTTACACAGATTGCCGAAGCAACAGTAAGGCAAGGACAGCAAAACAAAACTAAAAATCCACAGCCAACAACAACAGAAGACCAACAAAATCGTGTACACAAATTAGCCATTGTAATGGATGGATTGGTTTGTTGGTCCTGTCATGTATATGTGTGTATGGATGTGTGAGTGTGGAGTTTTGTTACACGTTTTTTGACGGTATTGTTTGTCTGGCACACATTAAACAAAGGAAATCAAAGCTTGAATTTAGTTCTCTATTTTCTTAAATTTTTATTTTTTCTGGATTTAAAAAAAAAATCGGAAGAGAAAAATATTTCTAAAAAATCCACTTCTAAATTATTCACGCCTAGATCCTTGAAAATTGTTTCTTTAAAAATCCACTTCTAAAATATCCACGCCTAGATCCTTGAAAATGTTTTCTTTAAAAATCCACTTCTAAATTATCCGCGCCTAGATTCTTGAAAAACAATTTTTTTTAAATCCACTTCTAAATTATTCACGCCTAGATCCTTGAACATTTTTTCTTTAAAAATCCACTTCTAAAATATCCACGCCTAGATCCTTGATCGTTTTTTCTTTAAAAATCAACGACTACTGTTGTGTTGATCCTTGAGAAACTATTTTTAAAAAATCCACGCCAATTGTTGTGTTGATCCTTGAGAAAATATTATTAAACCAGTGAGCGGAGCAGTATAGTCGGACGGGGCCGACCATGCGATACCCTACACAACTACCACGAACTCTAACTTTCTGAGGATGTTTATTCCGAGTCTGAGTAATATTTCGTGATATTTGCCCCCTCTTGCCCGATTAGAGTTTAACAACACCTCTTCCTTACTTTTTTTCGAATATTCAGTACAGTCCTTCTAATTACTTGTCCAGATTACCTTCACGGTGGGTTGAGTTGTGATTTTCGGATTATACTCTACTCGAAAACACACAAAAAATTATGTTTTCGGTCCATTTCATCCCAAAATTTTAATCTGATCATCACCGAAAATTATAGGCGTTGTTCTTGACCATAACTGGAACTTCATGAATAATTTCAAAGCCATCAGCGCGATATTTCTCCCTCTAATGTGGTAATGGGTTACTGAATAATATCTGAATACGTAAGCACCTGTAAATATTTGACTGTAACTCCCACATCTGAGTAGATACATCACTATATTTGGTATCAATTTAAAGGCCAACCACTCCCCTTGGATGTGCTATCAACTCCTGGGGTCTACATCCTCCAGGAGTAAATATATATGCCATAGAATACAAATTTTGTCATTTTTCACACAAAAGTCAGGGTCCATTTGACCCGCTAAATATTGACCGATCTTTATCAAAACACGCATGCTTATTCTCTGGCCCGATCCCCTTCTCCATGCAAAAATTCGCGGTGTTTGGGCCATAATTGCGGCCTCTGGAGCGACCAGAAAAACCGACAAAAATTTAGTATTTGGTCCATTTCATCCCCTAAATATTAACCGATCTTTTCCAAAAACAATAGGGGTCTTCATTGGCCAGAACCCATCCTACATGCAAAATTTCGTGAAGATTGGTCCATAACTGTGGCCTGTATCGTGTTTACAAATTATAATGGACAGACGGACGGACGGACGGACGGACACACATGTCTAGATCGACTCAGCTAGTCGAGATATGACGATCGGTATACTTAAAGGTGGGTCTAGGACCAATATTTCGCGGCGTTACAAACATTTGGGGCTGCACAAAGCTATAATACCCTGACAACATAGTTGTGTAGGGTATAAAAATCCACGCCTATTGTTGTGTTGATCAGATGGCATCGATATAATGGGTCGATCATTGCGAGCGGTAACAGCCACCTTCGAAGAAATGGAGTAGGAGTCTGCCAAAGTGTATTGTGATTGTATTGTGATTGTATTGTGATTGTATTAATGCGCAAGACGTCCAGTAGACTCGGACCAACTGCGGAACTTTGGTACCGCAATAAATAAAATATCCACGCCTATTGTTGTGTTGATCCACACCTTGTAATGGTCCCGAAAAAATATTCTTTTAAAAATCCACACCTTGCAATGGCCCCAAAAAAATATTCTTTAAAAAATCCACGCATTGTAATGGTCCCGAAAAATATTCTTTTAAAAATCCACACCTTGTAATGGTCCCGAAAAATATTCTTTTAAAAATCCACACCTTGCAATGGCCCCAAAAAAATATTCTTTGAAAATCCACGCCTTTTAATGGTCCCGAAAAATATTCTTTGAAAAATCCACGCCATGTAATGGTCCCGAAAAATATTCTTTGAAAAATCCACGCCTTGTAATGGTCCCGAAAAATATTCTTTGAAAAATCCACGCCTTGTAATGGTCCCGAAAAATATTCTTTGAAAAATCCACGCCTTGTAATGGTCCCGAAAAATATTCTTTGAAAAATCCACGCCTTGTAATGGTCCCGAAAAATATTCTTTGAAAAATCCACGCCTTGTAATGGTCCCGAAAAATATTCTTTGAAAAATCCACGCCTTTTAATGATCCCGAAAAATTTTCTTTAAAAAATCCATATATTCTGATAGTCTTTAAGAAAATCTTCATAAAAAAATCCACGCCATTAACTTTGATAGCCATTGAGAAAATCTTCTTTAAAAATTGGCTTAACACCTCTGATAGTCCTTGAAAAAATATTGATAGAAAATTAAGACCTACAAATCTTTAAAATTCTCGCCTTTATCCTTTCCCCTCTCATCAAAGCCCCTTTTCCTCCTACCGTTCTCAATTCCCAAATACCATCACGTAACATCTCAATGGTAAATATTTCAATTGCATGTAATGACAAAAAAGTATTTGAACCTTGGCTATATTGACACAGAAGATTTGGCTGAAGCCTGTTACCGATTCAATTTGCCATGGCAAATAGGTGAAACTCATTCAACCTCAACATTCCGCAAAGGAGAAACACAAATATTTTACGCTTTTACACCCCCGATAAATACCAACACGAAAAAATCTTAGAAAATACCATACCGACGACCATGAAATGAAAGGTTAACAAAACCAGTTCACCAAATCAGCAGCAACAACAACACAACGAGCAAGAAAATATAATTACCAGACCAAATTCCATAGCAATTTCATTTTCACCTCAATGAAAAATTGAGTTCAAAAAATATTAAAGTGACACCATGGCAAATTGCCGTACATAGAAGGTATGTGAAAACTTGAAATCAAAAAATCGTAACACTTGACTGCTTCGCCTCGTCATCATTAAAGGTTCAATCATCAATTTTCGGTTACACCTTTAAGAACAAAGTTAAAACAAATATCTTAACGGATAGACAGAAAAACGAAAATTCCTCTTCATTTCATTGCAAAGATATGAGGCGTGCATAACAATCAACGAAATAACCTTGCAGATGGCATTCATTCACCTTATCTTCTCCGTTTCGTGGGCACAGTGGCTTTGTGTTTGGATGGAAGGTCAATAATTTCTTTTATGGCATCGTTAAAACAACTTAAAAGAACACTCTTACGGATCTGATAGTACTTAAGAAAATATCCTTAAGAATTAACTTCTGTATATCTGACTGTCTCAGGGAAAATAAATTTCAAAAGTACACTGGATTAGGGAAAATATTCTTAAATAATTCACTCCAATGGCTTTAGAGCCCTTAAAGAGTATTCATTAAATCCACGCATATGGCTCGAAATTCAGATCTATAGACCTTGAACAAAATAATTAAAAAATGCCCTTAAATACTCTTAAAACAAATTGTATATGACTATCAGCGATGTAGCCTTACTGTGATTATCATATTATAAATATTTACAAAACCTATAAGCGGAGCAGTATAGTCGGACGGGGCCGACCCTACACAACTATGACCGAAATGTAACTTTCTGCGGTTAATTATTCTGAGGCTTGACAATATTTCGCGGTGCACCCTCTTGGCCGATTATAGGTCAAAAATTCCCCTTTCTTATCCTGGCATATTTTCAAATCTTGTTTTACTGAGGGGAATATTAAATTTTGGTTGATTTGGCCCTCGTAATATTGACCCATCATCATACAAACAGGAGTTCTAAGTATTTGGTTAGATTCACTTCACTTCACTTCTAGAGCGACTAGAAAATCTGACAAAAGTAACGGTTTTGGTTCCTTGCACCACCTAAATATCATCTCAACATCACCGACAATTATAGGCGCCCTCCTTGACCATAACGGTTTTGGTAAAACTTCACAGCGATCGACTTGCTAGCGGGGTAATAGAATTACTAAACAATATCATAATACATAGACACCTTTAAATATTTACGTGTAACTCCCACATCCGAGTACATACAAGAAAATAATTGGTGTCAATTTAAAGGTAAACCACTCCTCTTGCATATACTATCAACATATCGGGTCTATATTCTTCAGGA
>NW_026876031.1:0-18982 GCF_032173495.1 Musca vetustissima
AACAATAAATGGTTGGTTGGCCGGAGGAATGGATACAAAGTTGAAAGATCCCAATGGCAAAGAGTAAAACCCGATAAAAAGGTATTTTTCACAATTCCATTTAAATTCGCTTAAAGCAATTTGCTGGTGTGTGTTTATGTGCAAACGTATGTGTGGTGTGTAAAAGTGTCGCTACAATGTTGCTAATATCCACACCACCCACAAACACGTACCCACACACAAAAGTGACAACGGAAATAATAACAAACAAAAACAACAACAACTACAAATTGCCACACAATTTATGGTGTCACCAAACAAGGATGTTAGCGCGAACAATGCCAGGCAAAGGCCAAATCGAAATGATGCCGAATAAAAAACACAAAAAAGTGAAAGTGAAGTGAAAATTGGCTATAAAATTGAAATTTTATCGAAAATAAATAACATCTTTGCAGGTTGTGTGTTTTTTATTCGTACTTTCTCCTTTCGCATTCGCTTTTGTTTTACGTGTTTTCAAAAAGCGTTGATCATCATCTAAGCATTCGGAGCATCGATGTTCGAGGATATAAAAGTTATATTCGTGGGGGATTTGTAACAGAGGGTTAGTAGAACATTTATTGAGTGCCTTAAAGATTATTAAAAAATCGACGACGACGACGAAAACAACAAGGAACATATTTTTCAAGAAATGGTTTTTCTGGTTGCTTGTAATTCATAAGCCGTAAAATGTATTTTTTATATCCGCTTCATATTGGTTTCGTAAATTATCTACCAAATTGAGAAGATAATAGGATTTATGTGGCAAATGTTAGATAGAAGAGGAAATGTTAATGGAACAAAAAAAACACATGAAAGTAGAAAAGTGTGACTGGGTTGTGAAGCGTAAAATATTCCATAGACACTTACTCTAAGATATGTAGGTATTAGATTAAAAAAATTAAATTTTAGGGAAACTAGGGTAATCCAATAGCTAGAGTTGTCAAAAGCCGTTTTTTTTTTTTGCAGACCGATAAATATATATCATTAACCTAGGATTATTTTGAGCAGTTTTTTCTGTGGCAGCAGGGTCTGATTCCTAGGAGTCGAATATTTTTACTGTTCCTATTTAAGCTTGAAAATATAGGAAATCACATTTTATGGTGTTGATGATTTATAAAGTGTTGTAAACTTGTGAAGGATGTGCTACATCTGTAGTAATACTAGAGTTAAGTGATTGACTGACTTAACGATTCATCAACACACAGACGAAACGACTGAACCTAGAATCTTGATATTTAGGTAAGGATCACTCTTGGTCCAAGGGTGTCATTTACGGCTGGGTTTATGGAAATTCGTACTAGAACGGCACGAAAAGTACTAAATACGGTACAATTTATAATCGGCGAACCGGTGGAGAATATGGATTGAGGGTTATTGTAGGAGTGGAGCGTGGGATAGATGTACCAAAGGGTTATTGGATATTCAAACTACAAGTATCCGAAAAGTACTAAAATGTACTTTTTTACAATTTCCTAGAATTTAAGATTTTTTTTGGTTCTGAAAGCGTTTACACATGTGTACGAAGAGTACTAAACTGTACTGACTTTGGTATAATTTGAATTTGGAGGAACAGATGGAGCTGCAATCCTGAAATTTGAAATTAACATTACCGCCGAAGTGTAGGATTGGGCTATGTATGTGGTTATGGAAATGTTTTACTTATGTGTACGAAAGGTACTAATTCGTACTATAATTGCTACCATTTGGATATGAGTCAACCGATAGAGCTGGAATCTTTAAATTTGACATTAGGATCACTGTTGAGGTGTTGGATTGGGATTTGTATAAAGTTTCGGAAATGTGTACTAACGTGTACTAAATTTGGTACAATTTAAATTTTGTGTGAACCAATAGAGCTGGAATACCGAAATTTGGAGTTAGGGTCACTGTTGGGGCGTAGAATTGGGATATGTAGAATGTTTTGGAAATTTGTACTAATGTCTATAAAATGGTACCAAATGTGATTTGTGTGAATGGTACCAAATGTGATTTGGGTGAACCGATAGAGCCGTTTCAGCTGAAATTTATAAATAGGGTTACTTTTGTAGTGAACGATTGGAAAATTCATACTTATTGGTACTAAATTTGGTACAATTTGAATTTTTGGTGAACTGATAGAGCTGGGATTCTGAAATTTGGAGTTAGTGTAGAATTTTGATATATAGGAAGTTTTGGTAATTTGTACTAAATGGTATCAAATTTTGATTTGACTGACCGATAGAGCAGGAATCTTGACATTTGGATTTAGAATCACTGTAGGGGTGTTGGATTAGGGTATGTAGGAAGTTTTAGAAATGTCTACTAATGTGTACTAAATTGCACTAAATTTGATATAATTTGGATTTAAGTGAACAGATAGAGCTGAAATCCTGAGATTTGGAATTAGGATTGTGTTGTTTTGTTAATCCCTACTTATTATTGTTAAAGTAGGTAGATATGGAAATTCATATTGATGTGTACTAACAGGTTTCATATTTTATATTTGAGTGAACCTACATTTGAAATTTGGAATTGTTTTTCGAAAAAAAAGTATTACAAGAATACAAAGGGTAATAAATGATACCAAATTTAGTATAGAGCTAGATATCTTTTGCGGTCAGAATGTGTGTATACATATACATTTGGAAATACATATTATAAGAGAACATACTTAAAGTTTATTTTATATTAGATTATTTTGAACCAAATTGGCTATAGCAAATCTTCCTAATAAAAATGATACATTTTTATACATCTTTAAGGGTAGCCCCCATATAACAGTTCCCACTAAATTTTGACATTTTCGGTTTGTGCGCATTTTTCAACCAAATTGACTGTAATTTAGTATTTTCAATTATCATTGGATGTAAAATCTTCGTACCAAAAACTATTAATATTGACTTATGTTTCGGAGTCCATATGTTGAGCACGTTTCCCAACAAATCGGCTATATTTCAAATTTAATTAAGGTATGTCATAGTTTTATATACACAATACATATACAGACGATTTAATTCTATTTTGATATTAAATACTAATAAGAAATTAAATAGTTAATTATTTTTAGGTTTGATAGGCAATTTTGGATCCATTTTATTAAGTTTTAAAAATCTGTTTTCTCATTTGTAATCGGTGATCATATTTCTACAAAACGAGTTCTAAAATAATTTCCTTAACTCATTTAAAAAAATACCGTCATTTTCGATCCACTCTATAAAATGTTTACGTTTTTCTTCCAGAATCGTGATCAGCATCCGCGAAACTCGTATATGTGACATTTTTTTCATAAACCTACTATTAGAGCAGTGTACCAAAAAAATGGGGTCTCATGGTACATATGTCTACTAAACTTTATTGATATCGGTACATCTTTTGGTATAGACCTATCTCTGCAAACCCAGTGCCCGCAATTTTGTATTGTGATATGATAAAAGAGGGTGAAAACACATTTTCGCTAAAGTTATATTTTTTAATCCCGTCCCACTTTTTCCGTAGCAAAGTATATGTAACCTCATTAGCCATAAGGCTAAGGGTATACAAATCCACATTTATTGGACCAATATTTATAGCAAAACTATGTCTTAAAAATCCAAGCAAATTGGAGTTATAGTACCTGCACAAACTTGCTTGAAAATCAACACTTATTGGTTTAAAATCCCTTTCCAAAATTTACTTGAAAAATCAAGACTTATCGATCTGATAGTCCTTTAAAAATATACTAAAAAATACAGTTAAAGTCTGATTCAGGGCTTTAAAACAAAAAATAATGAAGCCTCATCACGACTATGAAAGATAAGTTCGTATATAAAGAAATCCCTGCATATGTCTACGACAGTCTACCTTCAGCTTGTCATCTATAAAAGGTTCCCTGATCCACAGCTCTTCTACCAAAGACTGTGTGAGCCGCAGCTCTCCTACGAAAGAAAGACTCAGTTCATCTATGAGATTTCCTGCTTTAGGCCGTCTATGAAAGAATCACTGAGCCTCAGCTTAACTATGAATGAATACCTAAAATTCAGTTTGAAAATTTTTAATTTTACGATTTAAATTTTTGAGGGTCTGTATTAATAACCTACTAAATAGAAAGGTATCGGCTGCTATAAACAATATATAATGCCCTACGTACGACTTATATATGGCCAATCATTAAAAATATCATTCTCAACGATATTGGAGAAAACATGTTAAATAATTTGCACGCAATATTTTCTATTAACCATACGTTCTTTTAACAATAACTCATGTTACACAGTGCTCCAGTAGTGGTCTAAACATGTGACTGCGACATAAACCTTCGAAGGAACTTGGATGGTTGTCTTCCTTCAAGCGGCTTCATTTTTGGAAGATTGAGATTTGGTCTCAGCTTCACAACAATGAAAACATAAATCTTCAGCTGTTATGAACCTCTGAAGCAGATATGATTTGTCGCTGACTGAATCATTGGGTGATATATATTCCTTATAAAAATCCCTCTAAAGTGGTACCTCATAATTTTCAGAATTTTAAACAAGATGGGTCTAATTTGATATTCTGAATTTTCACCGGGTGACCATTCTTCTCAACAAAAAATTGTTAATACCTGTCGATCTTTGGAAATATAAAGAACCACAGTATGTTCCGCATTTTCCGACCGAAGTGACTATTTTTTAGCTTTACGAATTGGCTGTAAGTTAGCATTGTGACGAATTTTATATGCCAGGGCAGCAACCCACGTATTATTAGATAATTGAAATTGATAAAAATCGGTCTTTTTTATTTTGTACAGATGATTAGACCAAATAGATTAGGATTAAATTATGTTTTCACGTAAATGATTCATACGTGAATTATGCTACATCTCTCCGATCGATAGGAAGGTTGGTTCAAATTATAAAATACCATCACATTTAGTATCCTATTTAAGCCACTCAACTTTTATTCTCCCGGCAAAAGAATGGAGGATACTTTGCTTCATTTTCAAACAACTGAAGCAAATCGAATGGAATTTAAATTCATTGTTCAAAAAAAAAAAAAAAAAAAAAAAAACTTTACAATAAAAAAATAACAAAAACTACAACAGCAGCAGTTCAAATCACAAAAGGCAAAGAAGAAAAAAATCGACTAATTCAGTTTTTGGTGGTTTTTGTGGTATTCTCTTCATGCGTAAATCAAACGAGACGAATTTTATACACTTACTCACACACTCACACACAATTACACACCGGATCCCGAGTTATATAATTGAATTTGTTATTTAGGATTAAGTTTATTGTGATGTTGTCGGCTGCAATTCATTTTTTGTTGCTGTTGTTTTGTTGGTTGGGTAGTGAAAGTGGTTTAAAGTGATTTTTGTTGTAATTGCTGTTGTTGGCTGCTGTTATTGTATTTCTGTGTGTGTGTGTGTGTGAGTGGTTGAATAATGAAATAATTAAATGCAATATTCCTGCAGACTAAACACAATGAACCACAGATTTTTATTTTTAGTGTCGGTAGACCACATCGAACGCAAAAGTTTTGCTGTATTTTTCAATGTAAAATTTTCCACAAAAAATGGAAAATGACACAGAATGGCATTCATTTAAATTTAATGTAAATGTAGTCAAGAGAATTGCAAAAACTCAGATTTCTGTTTAAAATGAGATCTTTTGGAATTGAAAGTTTACATCCTATGAGGGTCACAACTATGTTGTCAGGGTATTATAGCTTTGTGCAGCCCCATGAGTTTGTAACGCCGCGAAATATTGGTCATAGTCCCACCTTTAAGTATACCGATCTCAAGTAGCTGAAATGATCTAGACATGTGTATCCGACCGTTCGCCCGTTTGTCCATTTTAATTTGTAAACACGATACAGGCCACAGTTATGGACCAATCTTCACGAAATTTTGCTTGTAGGATGGGTTCTGCTCAATGAAGACCCCTATTGTTTGTGGTAAAGACCGGTTAATATTTAGGGAATGAAATGGACCAAAAACTTTATTTTTGTCTGATTTTCTGGTCGCTGCAGAGGCCGCAATTATGGCCCAATTTGTGAATTTTTACATGAAGAAGGGGATTCCTGATTTGATAAGTATCTATCATTATTTAGCGGGTGAAAAATTACAAAATTTGTATTCTATGGTGTATATATTTACTCCTGAAGGACTTAGATCCGAGAAGTTGATAGTATATCCAAGAGGAGTGGCTGGCCTTCAAATTGATACCAATTACTTGGATGTGGGAGTGATCGTATGTACTTGGATGTGGGAGTTACACTTAAGGGGACCCCCCCCATTCTCGGGTCAACATTTTTTAATTTAATTCGAATCTACACTAATTCAAGAATGTCCCTACAAAATTTCAAGTGCAAATCTCAAGAAGTCTTGAAGATATAGCCGATTTATTGTGTCAGCATCAAGTGAAGGCTAAAAAGCTTCTCAAACTTTAAACGCGTTTTTCTATTTTGCGAATGGCGGGCACGATAACTCGAAAACTAATAACCCAATCGATTCCAAATTTTTACACGTTTCTCTGTGAGTGTATAGCTATTGTATGAACTAGGATAATGGCAATCGGCGAAGATCTTCCTTATTTTTTAACTTGGTATTTGGTCAAAAATCGGCGATTTTCCAAAAAATATTTTTTCAAATGTCCGCCATTTTGTTAATTTTAGAGCGAAGTCAATAATCCTAGTTCATACGAGAGCCAGACATGTACTCTTTCTAACACCGTTGGAATTTTCAGATTCCGATGTACCAGTGATGAGTTATCATGCCCGCCATCAAAAATAAGGACTTCTCTTTAATTACAAAAAACAACAACAAAACAAGAACAAAAATATTTGTAAATTATTTTTCTTCTTTTTTAAATCTTGAAATATATATGTGCAAAGTTACAAACCTTAACAAGCATTGGTTTATGTATTCATATATTATTTTGTAACCCATGTCCACACTAGAGGGCGAAAGTATAGCGCTGATCGCTTCGAAATTTTCCATGAGGATCCAGGTATGGCCAAGGACAACTCCTACAATTTTCGATGAAGTGTACCGAAAACTTAATTTTTTGTTTTTTTTTTCGAGTCTATCTATCTATATGCAACAATTGAAAGCCCAACACCACAACACAACCCACGGTGAAGGGAATCTGGACAAGTAATTAGAATGGCTGTACTGAATATCAGTAATATTTGTTTTCCAAGCCCAGAATATAGAACCACAGAAAGTTATATTTTGGTGAAAGTTGTGTAGGGTATCATATGGTAGGCTCCGTTCGTGGTTTTATTATTATTTCTTTAAATGGAGTCTATAAAATAATTACCCAGACCCATTCTATAAATTGTATCCATCGAAACTCTTGAGAAAAATCATGAAAATTCTCAAATAATCTCAAATTATCTAAAAAGATATTGAAGTTCTTGCATAGGGATATTTTTTGGTGATGTTTCTTAATACTGTTTTAAATTTTTCCCTATTTCAATATTTTTCTTAATGTTTCACATTTAATATCTCGAGAGAAAAAATGAACAATTTATAAACCATCTGACCACAATATTTAATGGCGAAATATTTGCTGTCGACATTTATATGGCGTACTTAAGCCGTTTCTTAACCCATCAACCAGTGCACTTGACAAGACATCAAGGACGGATATTTTGTTGTTGTTTTTTTTTTCTTTGCTTCAAACGGCCTAAGCTAACAAAGAAGAAAATTCCCAAAGCTCTTTGCTGCTGCCGAAGCCATTAGCCACAAAAGAAAACAAAACTTGTGGTTAAATGTTAGCGAACGAGAGGTTATTGTAAGGCAGCATCAAGTATCCGAGACAGAGAGGGAGGAGCAAAAACCACAAAAATATATATGAAGGCAAACCACTGAAAATGACATCTGCATTGACATGTTAATAACTTTTACCTTCTTCCGTTTAGTTTTTGTTTTTTTTTATTTTGTGGCTTTATTATTTATATCACATAAAACTAACCACAATACGGTGGAACAAAGGAAGTAAATAATTTTTTAAAATATGTGATGGCATCAAAGTTGGTCTATGTGAGGAATTTTTAGGTTATTGACTGTTATACATTTAATGATAAAATGTTATATGTTAAAAAAAAAATTAGCTGAAACCGAGGTAACACTGTGCAACAAGATTTTGGGGGGAGGAAAATTCCTTATGGGGAATTCCTAAACGGACATGTTTTATATTCCATATGTGATCAGATATGTATGAAACCAAAAGAAGTCAATTACAAATTGACTTAAAATTTCATTTAATTAATGCTATAGCATTCACTTCGGCGTACAATGTCAAATATTGCAGACGAATCCGACAGTTCTTCATAAAGTTTATTTATAATTTATGGTTGCATTTATATATTTCAATTTATTTGAAATTTATTATTTTTCGTAGATATAAGGTTTTCTGAGCAAGAATCGGGTAAAAGTGGAAAAGGACTATGAAAAAATACGAATGCCAATTTCTCGAAAGTGGAGTCTCTATCTAAAATCTTAGAAGCAATATTTTGAAGAATATTCGGAGTCAAATGGGTGGCGTAGGGGATGATAGATACCAAGCAACGGCTCTGAATGGCTTTAACATGGCGAAGCCCAGGCTTATCTTGGTCCCTCTTTCATCTCAATTGTGGACACTGACCTCCCCGGGGTGCCACCTGGGGAGCTATTCTCATCACCCGATGAAATAGTGAGCTAACATGTGCCGCGAGTTCACCCATAAGAACTATAAAAAAATGGGTTGAGGCGTCGGGTTAGTTGCCCACTCTCGGAAAACCCAACCTACTATGAAAAAGCAAAGAAAAAGAAAACCATACCCCCCTAATGTTGACGACCCCCGCAAACGTATAAAGGACCACGATCTGCGAATCTGCACTTGGAATGTGCGCACGTTGTACAGAACAGGGGCAGTGTTCGCTTTGGCGGATATACTCAAGAAGTACAAAGCCGATATTATTGCCTTACAGGAAATGCGATGGAAAGGGACAGGCGTAAGTAAATCAGACGATTACGACCTGTATTATAGCTGCCATGAAACGAGACATGAATTTGGCTGCGGATTTATGGTTAACAGGAGAATAAAAGACCTTGTCTCCAGATTCACTCCAGTAGATGAGCGAATTGCTATAATCCGTATAAAAGCGAAGTTCTTTTACATCAGTCTAATTTGCGCCCATGCTCCGACCGAAGATAAAGATGAACAGACCAAAGATATATTTTATGAGCGCCTAGAAACAGCATATGACCGTTGCCCTGGCCATGACATTAAAATTCTGCTAGGAGATTTTAATGCAAAAATCGGAAGGGAAAATATCTTTGGCCCCACCGTCGGAAAATTCAGCCTTCATGAAGAAACATCCGATAACGGCATGAGGTTGATTGACTTCGCGGCAGCAAAAAACATGGTAGTTAGCAGCACCAGATTCAAGCATCTCGATATACACAAGGCCACCTGGATTTCTCCTGATCAAGTAACGAGAAATCAAATTGATCATGTTGTGATAGACGGAAGGCATGCATCCAGTGTTTTAGACGTCCGATCGATCCGAGGAGCGAATATCGATTCGGACCATTACCTTGTGGCAGCCAAGGTACGCACCCGTCTAAATGTTGCAGCAAAGGTGCGATCTAATACAACACGGAAACTCGACGTCGAAAAGCTGCAAACACAACAGGTAGCCGAGGACTACTCCGCTCAACTTACCCATCTGCTTGAAGAAAGCACTTCTTGTCCCGATAATAGTATAGAAGCACAATGGCAAAGAATTGCCCACTCCCTACAAACTGCAGCAAAAAGAACAATTGGGTACCAAAAACCACCACCAAGAAACCCATGGTACGATCAGGAGTGTCGTAATGCTACTGATGTGAAAAACGCAGCGTATAGGGCAACCCTGCAGACAGTAGCAACACGTAACGTGATGGAGAATTATCGGGAGAAAAGGAGAGAGGAGAAACGTGTTTTCAGAAAAAAGAAGAAAGAACAAGAAAAACGTGAGCGTGAGCAAATCGAGATGTACAGGAGTCAGAATGAAGTCCGGAAATTTTACCAACGAGTAAAACACCAAACCGAAGGCTTTGGTGCAGGCACATCCTCCTGTAGAGATGAAGAAGGAAACCTGGTGACAGATACAGACAGCGTGTTGAGGAGAAAACACATCGACACATACCACCTATTTGTCGACTATAAAGCCGCATTCGACAGCCCTATCCGTTCAGAGGTGTTTAAAGCCATGTCTGCGTTCGGCATTCCTGCAAAATTAATACGGCTATGCAGGATAACTTTAAGTGGCACAAGGTCAGCCGTTAAAGTAGGAAAGGACCTATCGGAGCCCTTCAATACCGAACGAGGATTCAGACAAGGTGACAGTTTGTCGTGTGATCTTTTTAACATCCTACTGGAAAAGGTCATACGAGACGCAAAGGTGAACAGAAATGGCACTCTGTAAACCAAACAACATCAGTTACTCGCCTACGCCGATGACATCGATATAATAGGTCGAACATTGCGAGCGGTAACAGCCACCTTTGAACAAATTGAAAAGGAGTCTGCCAAGGTAGGTCTGGCAGTAAACGGCGAGAAGACCAAGCTGATGGTATCAACGCGCAAGACGTCCAGTAGACTCGGACCAACTGTGGAACTTGAGAACTACAGCTTCGAGGTAGTTAAAGACTTTATATACCTTGGTACCGCCATAAATAAAACGAATAATATCAGTTTTGAAATTCGGAGAAGGATTGTGATGGCCAACAGATGCTACTATGGTCTAAGTAAGCAGTTTAGAAACAAGGCCACCTCTCGCCAGACCAAACTCACACTTTACAGAAGCATGGGTACTTGCGCAAGCAGATGAGGCAGCGCTTGGGGTGTTTGAGAGAAAAATTCTCCGAAAGATCTACGGGCCGATCTGCGTCGACGGTGAATATCGGCGTCGAATGAACCACGAGCTCTACAATTTATACGCGGACATCGACATAGTCAGTCGTATTGAGCTGCAGCGACTACGGTGGCTAGGCCATGTTGTGCGGATGAATGAAGATGCCCCAGCTCAAAGGCATATAAAAATGAGCCTACTGATGGTTCCCGTAGAAGGGGAAGGCCACGAATTAGATGGAAAGACCAAGTAGAAAACAACATCTTGGAACGTGGTCTTCCAAATTGGTGGACTTGCGCACAAGACCGAAGCGCTTGGAAATCTTTTTTAAGCTCGGCTTATGGAACAACCGTTCTGTAACAAGCCAGCTAAGTAAGTAAGTATTCGGAGTCAAATAACGTACAATATAAAGAATATTCTTCATGCATTTTAGATTTACCAGCAAAAATTGAATCCCAGCATAACTCAAAAACTTGACCTGTGATGAACCTTTCTTTGTTGATTCTCACCAAGGACTTTCATTGTCATAAGGAATTTCCCACCCCAGACCAAAGTGTCACTATTGTATCATAGTGTAAATCGTGAATTGTTACAGTATTTTTCGAATGCAATACTTCATATTATTGTAATACCCCTTGGAATGGATCCACAACCTATTAAATAAGTTGTATACATGTAGATTTATTCCGTGATTTTGGATTTTTTTCCGGAAGGAGTAGATCGAAGTGTTCCATTTTTCGACTTACTCTAGAGTAGGCAAACATATTACAATGTGCAAAAGTTGGATAAATATAGGATTTGCAAAATGTTTATATTTTGTAAAAAAAGTGCCAGAATATGTGGACTGATAAATTTTCTATATGAAGCAAAATAGTTGGTTGTACAAAAGAAGGGATCAAGTTGTAATGCCCATTAGTATAACACTATAAAAATAATGTTCATATTGACAATTTTGTGAGGGAGGTTCCAGAAGGATTGAGCTAAATCCCTGCAACCGTATTTAATAAGTTTAGGAGAAATTTTACAACGTGCAAACTTTAGATTAAAACGATTAACCGGTAATTTCGTTGGTTTCATTAAGACCGAGGGTATAAAAATTTAGCCTAGAAATAACGAGAATATATGGTTGCCGGTTTCACCAAAGGATAAGGGGGAGTTATAACATCGATGGTTAATTTTTAAGATCAGAATTGAGAAGGACCAGAGTTGATAATCTAAATGACGAGTTGGTGTATACCAAAACTTATAAATACCAACATTCTCCGTTTACTCGTACGATTGAAAAATATATATTCAAATGTTCTTCTTCAAAAATGAGTGAAATTAGGGAAAAATGATTGAAAATAGGTGAATATAGAAAAAAAATCAGAAGCAGCCTATTGCCACATTGAAGACCGAAGATTAACTTCTAGTCTGGAACTTAAACTAGCCCACAAGGACGGTCCATTTTTTGGCGCATTGATCATTTGTGGGGGAGGTACCAGAAGGAGTTAACCGATAACCCCCATCTTCCAAATTAATTTATGTTTGCTAGAACTGTCGCCATATGTAAAGCTGAATGAAAGCAGTAACTCCCTTCGAAAGTTATGGTGCTCACCATCCAGACAGGAAGATTTGATACCTGAAAAATTAATTAGAGCCAATTCGAAAATACCGAATAATGAAGTCTACCTCAGACCGGACGGGACCTTTATATGGGGAATATGTCATTGCAAATTACTACCAGAAGGGTTTTTCAACATCCGAAAAAAATTAAATACCAAATTACAAATTTATTTTCGGTCTATATTAAAACGTAAAGTACAAATATGTAATTACAGACAAGTAGGTTGAAAACGTGCCCAATAGCATTAAAGTACCGAAGATTTGGGAGTTAAATGGGGCGCCCTAAAAAGTGGACAGACGTATTCCATTTACAATACCAACCATCCTAGAAGCATGTGCACAATTTTAAAGCTCTATTCTAAGTATGCGAGCTCTATTGTGATTTCAATCGGCAATTCCGCTTATTTACGTACCCATTGAGCCAAAAAATTACTTCGACAAATTTAAACTTTAGATTCGAAACAAAATCAGTGTTGTCAAAAAGAAAATATTAAAAAAAAACACCCGTTATATACTCTAAGGGGTCTCCGGGAATATTTCGAGGTATTTCAAAAGGAATGACAAATTTAATAAACCCTCCTAATACCGAAAATGGTACCCACTGTGAACTCATATATCCCCTTAGGTGTAAAAATGTTCAATATTATTCATTTTTATACCCTCCACCATAGTATGGAGGGTATATTAATTTTGTCACTCCATTTGTAACTCATCGAAATATTCATTTCCGACCCTATAAAGTATATATATTCTTGATCAGGGTAAAATTCGAAGACGATCTAGCCATGTCCGTTCGTCTGTTGTAATCACGCTATCTTCTGAAGGAATTGAGATAGGGTGCTGAAATTTTGCATAGGGTTGTCTTTTGTCTGCAGGCAGATCAAGTTCGAAGATGAGATATATCGGTCCACGTTTAGGCATAGCTCCCATATAAGGGTACCCGCCAAATTTCGGTATTTTGGGGTTTTTGGACTGAAATTTGGTACATTGGGTTCTTATTGGGTCCTAAATGTCTCCACAAAAAATTATAAGTATAGGTCCATATTTTCTGGTAGCCCCTATATAACGGTACCTCATAATTTTAAGTATTTTGGGGGTTTTGTTCGTATTTTTCCACCGAATTGGTTGTAATTTAGGATTTTGAGTTCTTAATAGGTACCAAATCTCTCTAAAAAAAATTATATATATAGGTCCATTTTTTCGGGTAGCCCCCATATAAGGGTACCCCCCAATTTTCGGTATATTGGGGTTCTTGAGCGCGTTTTTCAACCGAATTTGCTGCAATTTGGTGTTTTGTAGTCGTATATGGTAACAAATCTCTCTATCAAAAATTATTAATATTCGCCCCCTTTTGGGGACTACCCCAATATAACCCCCTTTTTATCTGATTTGTTCCGCGTTTTGAGTTTGGTTCTAAGACTCTATTGCTATCATTTCACCTGCGGAGGATACCGAGATAAAAAATTAATTATAGCCGCATTTAGACATAGGCCCTGTGTAGAAGTTCCAAAAGGAGTGGACCGATATTCCCCATCTTCGAATTTGAACTAGGTTTGGAAGAAATAATAAGATGGGCAAATTTTGGATGAAATCTTAATTTTCTGAAACGGATTTGGTCCAAAGAAACGTGGGGTCTAGAACCAATATTTCGATGAGGCACATTTTCACCGTGTTAAGGTGTATACACCCTCATTCGCCATGAGACTGAGGGTATAATATATATATTTATATATATATATATATATATTATCCATTAAAACTTTCTGAAATGTGTATTATGGTTTACATATGGATGAGAAATGTCGGTATAGTTCCACTTTTTGGTATGTTTCCTATATTTTCATTTCTATTACCTGTCAGTATATCTATGGAGGAGGGTATCCAAAGTTCGGCCCGGCAGAACTTAACGCTTTTTCACTTGTTAATATTATTGGGCCTCCGTGTAATGTGCAGTTTCGAACCGCATGATTAATTTAATATACATTCCACTCCATAGTAGTTTATTTTTTAATTTCATTTTCAAGTTTTTGCGTTACATTATAACATAATCCCACAGTGCAATATTAGTGTAAAAAACAAAAAACTTTTCAATGCAAATGCAAAGGACATTCAAGGTCACGGTAACCGTGAATGAATGTCATCATCTATCGGTCATCATCTAAAGGTAAATCGTTTTAATGTTCGCGTAACTGATGCTGGGTGTCGATTTAATACAACGACTTTTGGTTTGGAAGAGTTCCATCTCCATCGTCGTCAATGGCGTTGATGATGATGAGGATGATTTCTAGTTTATCTCATTTGCATGCTCACTAAAATGTGGTTTGCTTTTGTATACCTTTCCCATTTGGGGAAATCTGCAGCGCATCAGTCAAAGTGAGATATACCACGAGAAGAAGATTATATATGTGTAGAGAATGAAGTATTTTTCATACAGTGAAAAGTACAAAAAACAACAAATTCCCTGTAAATGTGTCAATGAACATCGACTGACTGATGTTCTAAATAAATGAACTGTAATTTACTATGAAGCAACACTTGATAAAATCCATGGAAATTAGTTAGCGGGATGACTACACGACTGCAATGTAATCAATGTGGAGAAAAGATGGGGAAGAAAGTTTGCGTTGAGGTTGTGAATAGAATTTTATTTTACCCTCTTTGTATCCGCTGACACCAATGACATTCAAACTTATACTCCACTTCCCTCGGGTAGCTGGTAGCTGATGTCGGGATTGCATTGTAATGTATGACATGCTCAGAGAATGCTTATAATATTCATCTGCATGCGCTGCATTTCATGTTTAATGTTTTAGAAAAATAACACGAAAAAATTACAAAATGAAATTGACAAAGTAGAATTTTTGGGAGGGTTACTTTGGAAGGGAATATGCAATTTAAGTATATGAGAAATGAAAAAAAAATTAAAACCAGTAAGGAAAGTAGTAAAGTCGGACTGGGCCGACTATATGATACCCTTCACCACTTTGCGTATATTCCACATATGTATCCTAACAGACGTAGGGTGTTTGTTATAACTGAACCGATTTCAGGGAAACTTGCCAGAGACTAATTTATATTACTTCAGTACGTTGTATCAATCGGCCTAGCTATGGATCTTTCCACGAAGCTTAGCAACATCATTCTAGACTTAATTCAGTACCCTATACCAAAATTCGTGCACCAATTACCTCAAATCGGATGAATATATATATATATATATATATATATATGGGAGCTATATTTAAATCTGAACTGATGTTCACGAATCTGTGCACACATCATCCTATACTTATTTCAGTACGATATGCCAAATTTCGTGCATATCGAAAGATATATAGAGACTTTGGTGCACCATTTACCTAAAATCGGACGAAGATACATATGGGAGCTATATCTAAATCTGAACCGATTTTCACGAAACTTTGTACACATCATTCTATACTTATTTCAGTACGATATGCCAAATATCGTGGAAATCGAAAGATATATAGGGACTTTGGTACACACTTTACCTTAAATCGGACGAAGCTATATATGGGAGCTATATCTAAATCTGAACCGATTTTCACGAAACTTAACACACATCGCTCTATACCTTATTCATTACGCTGTGCCAAATTTCGTGCAAATCGAAAGATATATAGGGAACTTAGTGGACTATTTACATAAAATCGGGCGAAACTATATATGGAAGCTATATCTAAATCTGAACCGATTTTCACGAAACTTTGCACACATCATTCTAGACTTAATTCAGTACGCTATGCCAAATTTCGTGCAAATCGTAAAATATATAGGGACTTTTGTACACTATTTACCTTAAATCGGACGAAAATATATATGGGAGTTAAAAAATAAGGAAGACCTTCACCGATTGGCTTTATCATAGTTCATACGATAGCTATACACTTACAGAGAAACGTCCTAAAATTTGAAATCAATTGGGTTATTAGTTTTTGAGTTATGGTGCCCGCCATTCGCAAAAATGCTGTTTGGAGAAAAACGCGTTTACAGTTTGAGAAGCCCTTTAGCCGTCACTTAATGCTGACACAATAAATCGTCTATATTTTAAAGAGTTCTTGAGATTTTCACTTGAAAATTTGTAGGGACATTCTTGAATTAGTGTAGGTTCAAATTAAATCAAAATAAAAAAATTTAATTTTTTGAAACCGAGAATGGGTGGGGTCCCCTTAAATCACTTCTGGATCCCTTTATATTTCACATATCTACAATATCCTATAATCTAATACAAATGAACCGTTCATTTTGAACGTGGATTATGTCCATTTTAGGTTCTGATACAAATCTTGGTTTTATAGAAAAGTTTTGAAAACCACTTAACAATATTTTTGAAACTCATCAAACTCAAACCATTAAATATCTCAATATAATAAACCATTTTTAAAATAAACAACTCAATTTTTTTTTTTTTTGTAATTTCTTAAATTCGGTACTTTAAAATTTTGACCCAGCATCCATTTATCATTCTAAATTTATTTTCCTGGTATTTTGTATTTTCTCAACACACAACTAATTTATATTTTAACTTGACTTGCTTTCAAAGTATTCCCATTATTATTTTTTTGAAAAGCAATTATGAGATTCATTGGAACTCATTCATGACCATAGCCACCAATTCTCTCAACGCATATCTAATATTATGGTTATAATTAAAGTTATGTTATGGCCAAAAAAAAAACATACACAATGCACACATTCCATGAAAATTTGGAGAGAGAGATGGGGGAGTCTACTTATTCCTTTTTAAAATTTTTACGGCAGAGAAGAGAATATCTAATGTTTTGACATCATCATTATGTTATGCTATCAGGAGAATTGTTTAATAATAAACAATAATATGGCAAATTGTTATGGGTAAATGTGTTAATGCTTTAACGAAATTTAATGGGGAATAATTTAATATTTTTTTTATTTAATTTATAAGGAATTTGGTCGGCTTAATGTAAAGATAAAACGATTTTATATTTTGCAGTTATTTAATTAACGGCATTTTAAATATTCAAACTGGGAAAAAGGAAGCACGAAAAGCAGATAATGTGCGTTTACGAATATAATGATTGGTAAAAGAGCGATTATTGCCTCATAAAATCTGTTTATCGTCATTAAATGTTTTGGATTAAATTTTAATCGAGTTTATCATACGTATTTGATACAAATTTCCGGGGGATGGAGTCATTATCAGGCGGATGGCGCTTCTAGTTTGAACATTTTATATCACTCTGTGAATCAGTATTATGGGGGATGGAAATCCCGTTACCGTCCTTGACGGGTATATTAATAATTTCGCTTTTGTGTTAAGCAAAAAAATACTTTTTGGAGCCCATTTAGCGAATTTTTTTAACTTGAAGGTTAAGTCTTGATGCCTGAAGTAAACTATTATGAATACAAACAGCGTAATCTACACTTCACTATCTGTATTATCGAAAACAGCTTCCAGGTTTGTACCTTTGATGTCGACCACAGTGGTGCACCGACAATTCACCATGTGTGGTTTGTGTCCTCGCTGGCAACACCCAACAGTGACATCTAGTAGCAATTTAAAACACCTTGTTATTTCATTTGTTATCGAGTGCCCCTAAATTACCTACTTTCTGATCTTATTAAAGTATATTCCTAATATATCGGCCCTTATGTCTTTAACAGAATGTTAAATATTTATAAATTATTATTTTATAAATACACCCAAATAGCTCATACAGGTCATCGAAAAATATTCTAATTTTAAATTAATGTCGGAAATTAACCCGAAATCGAAATCATAATTGCTGAAAGTTACGCACCGCACCGATACTTTGTTTAATTATCAAATCAGTTTCATGCAATTGGAAAATATTTTAAAAATCTTCAATAAATTTTCTTTCAGGTAGGTGTGGACGATAACTCCCGAAGAGAGTAACTTTTTAGATCCAAACTTAATATCAAGTTCGAATATCTCCCTCACCTTGCAACTGTCCCACAGAAAAGTCATAATTTGAAGAAAGTTAAATATACAATAATATCACGATTCAAACATCGCACAAATAATGTGTACAAAAATTTAAGCCTCCATATAGGCTTAAATTTTTAAAATATAAAAATCTAAAACGAACTATATCGAGTGGAATATAAGTTAGCATTATGTGTGAAATATCAACCGTAACATATGTGGAGAGATTAAAGGAAAAACTATATTATCATCTGTTGAAATAATGAGCTGATATTTGCTACAAAGTCGACATTATTGCCATATAGGAAATGCGATGGAAAGGGACTGACGTAAGTAAATCAGATGACTACTCCCTGCATTATAGCTGTCATGAAACGAGAAATTTGGCGTCTCGAGATTCGTTAAAGTAGATGAGCGAATTGATATAATCCATAGAAAAGCGAAGATCTTCTACATCATTTTACGGCGCATAGAAACATCATATGAGCGCTGTCGTGGCCATGACATTAAAATTCTGCTAGGATTGGCCTTGTGTATTTTCGATACACACAAGGCCACCTGGATTTCTCCTGATCAAGCAATGAGAAATCAAAT